>NC_056739.1:1889883567-1889923567 GCF_019279795.1 Protopterus annectens | reverse complement strand
TTAAAATATTTTTCCACAAGAATATAGCAAATGGAGATGTTATAGGGAAAGCAGAGGAAGCTGCAAACGTGTTTTATGGGAATGTAACAAACTGGTGGATTTTAAAAATTAAGGACATAGTACTTTGAGGAATGTTGTGGGAACAAATGTTTGTTACTAATGAAATGGGTGTCTGGTGCTAGTCTCCTAGAAGCTGGCCCATCTCTGGAATAGACTTTCCATACATGTCAAACAGAATACTTCCCTGACCCCCTTCAAGCATAACCTTGATGAGTGGATGGGAAACTACAAATTTGTCCCAGGGGTTCCACCTTTGTCCCTCATTGACAGGAGTGACAGGTGCTGTTTGAGGTTTATTTTTGGGAATAAACTCTTGACTAGGCTTGTAAGGGTGCCATGGTCATTAGCCTATTAACCTCCTATGATCCTAAGATCCTATAATCTAAATTGCCTAGACATTTTAAGGTTTTTGTAACTTTAATGTGATTGATATAGAAAAAAAGGAAGTTACTAGAAAATGGATCTAAAAATCTAAACCAAACATAATGGAAGTTTTAAATATTATACAGGGATAGAAGAACTGAATAAATGATCTTTAGAAAATGTAAGTAGATAATGTCATAGAAATAAATGGAATATGCAGGACTAACACTTGCAGAATATTGATCATGAAAAGCAGTGAACTTTAGGAGAAAGTAAGAACTGAATACTTCTTATAATGTCGGACTGAATAACGATTGTTAGAAAAAAACACGTATCTTGTGTTATGATGACTGTTATCAAGGTTTGTTTCTTTTCTATTAATGTATGTGAACTCATATTGTAACTTAAAATGTAATTTAATAAAAATATTTAAGAAAAACGAAAGTATGTATTGCAGACTTGTACAGATTGGTGGAATATTAGTATAAAAGTAGATTTTTTGCGGCATAAGTGAAAGTTACTGTGAAGCACATTGGATGAAATTATGCAAAAAATTTGCACTTAAAGAAGATGTGCCCAGTGAATTATCAGCCAATATCTACCGAATCAGAGAAAGCAATAATATAGCAGGATCCATGGAAAAAGATGCATGGTATTAACTACCATAGACCCTTACCTCTGCGAACTTCACTCAACTAACCACAGATATTTGGGGCAACTTAGGATAAATATGGCTAGGCTTGTAAGGGTTCTAGGGCCACTAGCCTAGTAACCTCCTATGAACTTATGTCATAGATAATGTTGTTAATGAAGTAGCTATCAAGCAAACACAAGCAGTTTTTTTTTTTTTACATCACACCATGAAATGTTTATTGGTTTAAGAAAAATACTGTAGGAGATTCCACAAGACAAATAATATTGAGTTCTTGTACAGCTACAGATCACAAAGCTTTATTCAGATATGTCCATAACCTCAAAGATAATATACAGCAGTGTATCAAATAAATTGTAAATAGTGTTACCTTTATGGAGCCAGAAGATATAACCAAAATCTGTCTGACAAATTCAGGTCCAATTTCCCCCCTCCTTCCCACTATATGCCCCTCAGGAAATACCCACATCCATAACTCCCCTAACTATCACTAGTTTGCAGGTGCTCAAGGCACTTTCCAAGGCTAAGAACGCTGCACTGATCTGTCCTGATAATATCCCAGTATATCTTTTTAATAGCATGAAACATGAACTATTGGGACTACTAGAAGCACTATTTAACCACAGTCTCCAATCAGGCATCATGCTAAATGAATGTAGGTCTGCAATGGCTATCCCACTGCACAAGGGTGGGCCATCCATTGACCCATGAAATTATTGACCTGAAAGCCTGACTTGCATATTATGCAATGTTATGGAGAGAATAATCATGAATATCCTATATGATCAGTAGGTATCCTACAAACATTGGATCCTAATCAGTTCAGGTTTGTCAAGGGCATGTCTTGCCTACTCAGCCTGGTGGACCTCTTCAAGAAGGTCACCAAAGTAATAGACAAATGTAAAATGAAGAATACTGCCTACCTTGACTTGGCCAAGGCATTTGGTACAATACTCCACTTGGGTATTGTATAAAAGTTCACTAAACTAGGTATATACATCACCCACTGGATAGCCAGCTGGCTAATACCCAGGACTGAAGAAGTTAGAATAGAGGAGTCTCCTTCCACAAAAAAAATGTTAGTTACTAGTACGATGTCTTAGGGCTCAGTGCTAGGGCCATCACTTTTTGCCATCTACATCTTTGAAGTCATGGCTAACATCACAGGCCTCTGGCTAAGTGTGCAGATGATTGCAAACTAAGTGCAGTCATCAAATCCACCCAAGACACAAATGTCCTTTAAGAAGGCCTGACATACGTTAACTGGTGCCAGAGTCATGGTCTAAATGTCAATGCAAAAAAGCACATCATAGCATACTTCAAAAAGATGGCCACCTCAGCAAATGGCTACATTGATAATGCACACCTAAGATAGACTCTGTAGTCAGGGACTTATGGATGCATGTAGACAGTGAATTGGCATTTGACCATCACATGTCTACTGGAGTGAGAAAATCATTCTAAGTTGCAGAACTTATAAGCAGTGCTGTGGCATCCAGATCCAGACTTGTCATTGTTTCATTGCACTCTGCCTCATAAGACCAATCACTGAGTACAATGCCCCCTTTAGTATGTACCTGACCAGGCATATGCAACAACTGGAGTAGCCCACGAGATTTCTGACAAAATGAATACATGCTGTGGAAAACAAGGCCTATATGAACTGCTTCAGAGCCTTGCATTTACATTTGGTCTCCTACAGGCTGCTGAGAGAAGACCCAAGCCTGGTCTTCAAAGAATCCTCTGATCCATCCCTAATGGACTTGTTGCACATCCATAAAACAAATAGCATCACACAGACCTGATCAAGGGATGTAAACCTTGCCTACAACATAAACAGCACATGCTGGCAGGGCAGGTATGTGTCTCAGAGACTCTCCCTTCCCTGGAATAGGCTTTCCATCCATATGAATTAGAGTTCATCCTGCACTTATTCAATGGGACTGTGGATCAATAGATGGGACACCATAAATATGCCCCTGGTATGACACCTTTGTTTCTGTTACAGAGGAAGCTTGTCAATTCTCAGCCACCCATTACCAACAATACATATTCCTACAAAACCTTTAGGAAAAATACCTAGAAAATTTAACTGGGAAGCCCGGCAAGATTTAAAATGGCCCCTTAGGATGGATGCAATAGTCTAGTACTCTACTATGATACTATGATGGAACATACAAGGTATAGCAAAGTAGACACAAGGTATCAAATGTGAATAAAATAACCAGAAAAAAAACAACAGTATGCCTGTGTTAGATAGCATGAAGAGTGATACAGAATCTATAAGGTAGGAAGCACATAGTTTGCATAAATAGACTGTGTAACAATGACTAAACGATAATGTAGTCTTTCTACTGGTAGTAGGGATACATTCAAAAATAGGCCAGGAACCTTGGCAGCATTATCCATTGTTTTCATTGCCAAATATAAAGACTTACTTCTGTATGTTTCAATTAAAAAAACTAGGAGTACTCCTTAAGTTGTACAAAGACAGCCCCTAAGGGTGAGATCAAACTGCCACCAACATATAATGGGCAAAACTCAAACAGTGGACAAGCAGAAAATGGTTATCAAACATGGATTTGGACTGATGTTTCAATAAAACGTTACAAAGCAGTTCACATACTGGTATTTATGGGCTACCTGAGTTACTACAGCAAATAGAAGCATTTGAAATATAGAAGGCTGTGAAAATGAAATCATGCATGTTCTGCAGAATGGCTACCAGAAGCTTTTGTTTGATTTGCTGACGCCTTACAAAAATGACTTGATGGGAGAATGGATAGGGAAATGCAAGTGATGTACTGGGGGGTGGCAAAAAAAGGGAGTAACATCACATTCTTCTCCTTAAAAGTATTGTCATAATGTATATTGATTTCTGATCATAAGGAGGCTTAACATGTCTACCTTCAGGTTAGTGAGTATACACTTTCCATGTGAAAATGATCAAGACCCAGCATTTCCTCAATTATCAGTTTATTTAGGAAGTCAGCACTATTGTTGATGAGTCAAAATATTCAGTCCAGGTGGGTTGTGTGAAGACCATATGTACAGATATACAATGTCCAGATCAATCCCTACAAAACATGAGAGAACAGACCAATGACTAGACCAACTACTATGGACACATAGATGAGCAGACCCATACTTTTAAAGGACAAATGACCAGAAATACACATAGATAAAAAGGGATGCCAAGAAATACACTTAGGATTCATGACTGTAGGTATAAAGGGGGGAAGTAGAAAAGAGGTTTAGTAATGGAGACGTTAAAGAAATAGAACCTAAAGTTATGGATTATCTGCAAAGTGAAGGATTTAGTGTAGAAAATCTAAATCTGATAACATCACAGCATAATAGAACAATGAGTTCCTAAACTAAGGAGAACCCAATGGAGTGAGAATCATCTAATCAGTTGTTATATAAAGATACAGTGGAGCCTTCAGTAGGAAACCAGTACAAAAGTTCAGTTGAAATTGCACAGCACAGGAAGGAACAGGAAATCGTGGCAACTCTGATGCAGTCATTGTTCTCTAGTGATAGGCCAGTGAGTTCCCAAATGAAAGAACAATGGATGACATCATGACACAGGATGAAGCTGAAAAGAATATGTACAGAAATATCTTCTGAAACTTTCGATAAAATGTCTGCAGGAAATGGACAACAAAGAAAGTGTCCTTAGTTTAGAAGAAAATGATCCATTCTAAGGGAAGATTTGCTTAACTTACTAGAGATGGTAGACATATTATGATCGATGAAAGAAATATCTTACAAAAAATCAATAAGGCTTAAAATGTTTAAAGTCTGATAAAGCAAATGAACACAGTTGTTAAGACTGTTCATAGAGGTTCATGTGATGTAATGCAAGTAAATAGGATATACTAGTCTGCACCTAAATTAATAACATATAATGTCTTATCACAGAAACACATGGTAGTCAAGAAAAGGAAGGGGAGAAACAAAATACCATCATGGAGGTATCAAATAGAGAAAACTATAAACTAATTAAAACAAGATGTGTCATTGTTAGAAGAGTACAGAACAGGGAACAGATCAATAAAAATACTTAAAAAGATAGACATCTTAATAGCAATGTACAGTATTAGAACAGATCAGGATTTATTGTACACTATTATAAATAATAAATTGAAGATATCAGCACAGGTCATGGGCGGATGGTGATCTGCTGTGGTGACCCCTAACTGGGAAAAGCAGAAAGAAGAAGTCTCTCATAACTCGGTTGTAAGTCTGTATGTACTCTAGTATTCCTACTCCCACAGTACTTGATTCATCAGCTATATGATGCCTTTTTCCTTCTTCTAGCTTTAACTACTATCTGCCTACCAACATATGTTTCATATACCTTACCTCAATTTTATTTATTATTAACATCTATACTGTAGAAAGCCGTGGTGGTACAGCGGTAGCGTTGTTGCCTCACACCAAGAGTGCTCCTGTTCGATTCTCAGCTGGAGTGCCTTCTGTGTGGAATCTGCATGTCCTCCCCGCGGTTGAGTGGCCTCCGAAAGGCATGCGTGAATGGGCATGCCTTCGCTGAGGGTTGGGCGTCGGGCTGGCAACTCGGCACCATAAAAATCTACTGCCAATCATTTGCGGACTGGAGTTCCGCTGTGGCGAGCCCTAACCGGGAAAAGCTGAAAAGACAAACATTAACATCTATACTGTAAACCTCCTTATCTCTGTCTTATAAGGCATATCAAAAGAGTGCTTGTCACATATATAGCACATGAACTCTATGCATGTTTAATGTTTTATATATGGAATTTACTGTCACGTATAATATTACCACAGAATAAATACCTTGTTTATCTTAGTAAGGTGCCACTACAAAACAAGTATCTGCAACAAGACATCTTAAGAATTATTTATGTAATGCATCTTTAAAAAAAAATGTCATCAGTATCTTAAATGTATCTGCTGGAGCTTTTCTCCCCAGGTCTCACCTAAAAATGGCTTTGCCCAGTCTGACTTTTCTGGTAAACAAAGACAGATAACTGAGTAACTAAATAAATAAAGAAGTTGGTTCCATATGCTACAACACCTGACAATTATAAATACTAATATAAAACTTAAAAGTATATGAGTAGCCTAGTAAATTGAATGACCTGTTGTGGCATAACAACAGCTCATTCTGTAAGCTGGCTCTGGTACTGCAGGATTTTCATGACTAGTGGCCCAAATACTTGTGGTACCAGTTCAGATATGCAGTGCAGGCATTTCAGGCAGCAGAGGATAAGAAGGGTGGTGACCAAGGACCATGTGCATCTGTGGTGATGTTCTGTATGAGCTCTCTCTTTCTTACATTGGAGACATATCAGATCTTTTTTAAAAATAGTTTTAACTGAAGTTCTGTAGAGTGACCCAATGGCATGCCCTGCATGCAAGACACTGTTTTCCATTTTTTTAGCTGTCAAGCATGTGCTCAAGCCAAAACAAAAAATATTGAGTCATGGTTTTCCTTAATTTAGTACCATGTATTGTATATACTCTACAGAATGAGTTACTCTTGGTTTTATCTATATAATTTTAAACACAGAACTAACATTAATTTGTAGAAAATAAGCATGTATGGATGATTTATTCCCAGTCATCCTACCTTTATGTGTTTGAATTTGTTACTGTTAAACTGACTAATCAGTGTCTTAGACACAATAAATGTAACTGTACCATTGCTAATTAATTTTTACTGTCATTATGCTGCTATAATGCAATTTCTATGTTTTTTTATTATTCTGTTTTGAATGTGCTTCTAAATGCTTGTTTGATATATTGTTATATCATTGCAGTTGACAATAATAAGAATCAGATGACTGAATAGAGATGGATTAACATAATAAGGGAAATGCTAGAGGTAGATATACAGATTAGACAGAAAGACAAACAGATGAAAATGGTTATACTAGCTACAGAAAGTCAATTGGTTAAAATATGCAATTATGTTACTATTTATAAAAAGTGCAGCCATAGAAACTTTTGAAGCAACTTTTGTGACTTATTATTCTACTGGAAAACACCATAGACAGTGTAGGTCATAGGAATAAGCGAAGGAAGAATAATTTACAGTTAGAAAACAGAGTGCTACCTTTACATTGCTTTGTGGCAGCTTCCTGGTGTTTCAGTAGAGTGCTTATGCTATTTCTGCAGGAATATAAACAGAGATCTTGGTGCATGAACTTTTTATCACCTTCACAACAGAATGATTCATACAAGATACAGCATGCTTAAAAAGTTGTTGGCTATCCTAATGATAATTTATGATGCATACTTAAGCATGCTTAACTTCACCAACCTACTTAGGAAGGCATTATGCACAATTTAGCAGTAATATATGAAGACCTATGTCTGCTTATTGAATTATTCATGATTACTCTGTCCCACAGGAAGGCTGCAATATTTTAAAAAATATACTTGAAATGTATAGCAGTTTTCGCATAACTGCTTAAGAATTAATAACTGAAACTTTAAGAACGCTTGCAAATTACACATTGTTGGCAAACAGAGTCAGAAACACATTTTCAGTAGGTTAAGCAGCATATCTGATAAACTGGTTATTTAAAAAATAATGTTTAACAAAAATAAAAAACACAGAACAAATGATTATATAGAAACATGCATATATATATATATATATATATATATACACTTATGAGCTTCTATATACCATTCTGAGCTTTAATCTGATGAGGTGTCATCTAGTCAAGGTCAGGTTGGTAAACATTAGCTTATTAGTTCCTCTGTTATATAGGAAATATGTGTAATTTTTTTTTAAATATGCGGGATTAGTGATTCCTTTCTTTATGGTGATTCTCCTTTCATTGTGTTAGTGTGACAGTGCTGATAGTACAGGGGAATGGCGGGACTGCAGAGGTGCAAGAAATGCTTTATTTTTTATTTTCATCCAGGCAAAGCTATGACTGCTTGTTTTATTCTGGCTGTAATCTTAACCAGATGTAATTCGACAAGCAGACCTGTCTCTATATTGGTTAACTTTTAAAGAGACATTGGTATTACATAGCAATCATAATAATAAAGCAATGAAAACTGTTCATATTTGCATTGCACAGATAACTTGTAAATAATTTATTGAAAATAAAACATTTAAACTAAAAGTTACTAGTATATAATATAACACATATTCTGGCAAATACCAAGTTGCTTCAGATCTCTGGACTTGTTTCTGATCTGTAGCTATAAGAAAAACATTAAGATGGATATTGCCTACAAACACTCTGAATGTATCTTGCATGGCCATCTCACTGGGGTGCATAAGATGAAAGTTTGGAACATGTCTGTATATTCAATAGTATCTCTGAGTTGAATTCCAAAAGAAAAAGAAAAAAAAAAACATATTTGTACTACTCTAGATTTCATAAAAAAACTTCTGTTCTGGGAGTCTTCGATTTGCATAGGCAAATGACATCTTCCTGTACTCCCAATACCTTGGGGGAAATTGGTCTCACAATCTTATGTGAAATAGGATTTTTTCATTGGTGCTGAATGCTAGTTTTATGTAATGGTATAAATATTACATTCAATGGGTGAATTTAGCCAAGGCATAGCTCCACCTGTATGTAGAAGATGGTTCTGCAAGCTTTAGTTATTTTACGGCCTACGTCCTTGCACTATCAGTTTCATTTCCAGGTCGAGTTGTTCTGTAGGTCGAATTGGAAGCTGTTGAGGAATATTTATTTATTTAATTATTTATGTATTTATTTATTTATTTCAGTTTGATGACTGGGAAAGTCCACTGGGCCTAAAAAGAGCCCATTTTCAGGGGAGGCCCGGGGAGAAAAGCTTCAGTAACAATGACAAACATATTAGCATATATAGATACAAAGCAAAGAAGTCATACAGCTTTATGCAGCATTCGACACTGAAAAAATTCTACATTCTACAATAATAATAAAATCTAGCAGCTGTACAGTCTAAGAGTCATTAACAGTGAATTACAATTGAAATTTTACATTCCACAATAATAGTAGCAAAAATATAACAACACAACAGTCTAAAGGTCATTAACAATGAATTACAATTGAGGACGAGAAATTGTTGGAAATAAACTATAACAAAATGTGAAAGTTAAGGAGGAGTACGAGGGCAAAGATGTGAGTGCAGAGATGATGCACAGAGTTAGAAGGTGGGTTTTGATATAGGAGGGTCCTATGTGGGGAAGGAGCAAGGACATTCCCACTTTGAAGATAGGTAGGAATGGAGGAGGGATTTAAAGTTAGAGTGGCTATGAGTATTTCTAAGGGAAGGAGGAAGAGAGTTCCATAGTTTTTAAGCTGAGAACTGAAATTTACTTTTGTTATATCTAGAGCATGTACCACTTTTCATGTTAAATGTGATCATGCCTACACGACATACATTTATATTGGCTGTTATGTAGGTATGGCAATCATTTATACTGTTCATGCAGTAAAAAAAAAAAAAGCCACAACACCTCTCTTCAGGTTTATAACTGCCTTAAAATGTGCCCCCCTCCCCTCAGTCTTTTGACGTGAACCTGTAATTGTGGGTCCAACAGTTGTGAAAAATAATATATAATCTCAAAAGAAATAGGTAAATCTTAAACCACATTGTAATGCATTACAGCATTTCTGAAGTCTATTGCATCACCTGCAGAAACTAATGTAGGGGACTCTGCACCCCCAACCCTGCCACTTATTTATTCTAAGACCAAGATTACTGTACCTCAGAGAAGAAAGAATATTGCAAGGTATAAACTACCCATATTTAATCTTTCCATCTGTCTACTTCAAGGATTGTAATTGTACATCTCAGAATTTCAGCAGGAACATTTAAAATATCAAGTAACTTAGGATGCAGAATACAAATGTGGTACTAGCACAATGCTGCTTCTTCTTTGTCTTGTATTCCTTGTTTCTGTCATATAACTATGATAACCATTTACCTGCTCAAGAAACATATCCGTATCCTGTAATAATCTGTCAGTTCAAACAGCTGTATCTAACTGTCTATAACTGAAGATGTCTTACTTTTGAGTATGACAGTATAGCTCTATGCATACACATATATATTGAATATAGATGGCCCTACCATACAGCCTTACTCATATTCAATAATCTGTAGTGGGACTTAGCATAATGCAGCAGAACTCGTATTAACATTCTAATAGGCTGTCCTACCTTATATGGAGAAACAAGGTATATATTCTTTAAACTATAATATGCCAACAGCTTGAGAACAGGCGTTCTGTGACTCAGACAACCCCACCATGATGGTGCTGGCTGGACACAGAAAGGGAAAATAAGGTTCACACATTTTATCATCATTAATAAATCACAGTGAAAATGTATGTTATCTTCCAGATCTGCTTTAGCATTTGCTACTGGAAGATTTAGAACATCTCTTCAAAAATACATTTGGTAAAATAATACAGCTGAGACTAAACTGTTGCAAAGAAAAAGGTGAAATCTGTTTCACTGAAAGCCATAGAGCTACAGTACAAAAGGACTTCGGTGTGAGCCAAAAAAGAAAGCACTCTGGCAATCCCTACTCAGTTTGAGTTAATGATGTCTAGTGGAGAGACTTATGCCTAATTCTAAAAGGCAATTTGAGCAGGCTCACCTCTCAGATATAATGTGGTGTATGAGGCCTAATCATTTACAAAGCCAATTGAAATTAATGGTCTTCTTGGTGAGGCAGAGAGTCCACTTGCATACGTAACTAGGTACTGTTGATAAGATGGATTGCCTTCTGTATCATGTTCCACTTACCAGAGGAGCTGTACTGAAGGTTTCTGGAGTGGGGTGGATATAACTGGGATTGAGTGCATGTGTGGTTGTGTCTAATGTGAGCCCTCCTTCAATCTACTCCAAGGATAGCTAGCACTAGTGTTTTTATTTAAAAAATACATTGAAATTCATAGTGGATTAGTGGCCCCTCATCCCTGTCCTTCTTTTTGGATGTTGTGAATGCAGGTATGACAGCCATGATGGCTGTCATGCCTGCATTCACCTGTCTACCCTATAGACAGAGCTTTTGCTCTAAATAGCCTCATAGCTGTACAGCTCAAGTGGTATGTCAGACATGAAAAGGTAAATGTATAGATGCAAGCAGTTAGAACCATAACTTTCTTTGCATAACCCAGTATTGAGATTCTGAGAGTATACATAGTGGTCAGTCATTGCACAGTGCCCCATTCCTCTTTATGTGTAGACATGTATTGTTTGACTTAGACAGATAACACTGCAGTCAAGTATCTCCTAACATCTGAGGTAGTACTCACCCCTGCACCCCACATTAGCAAGAAAGTGGAACTATGGATCTGCAATCTCCAACTGTAGCAATTGTATTATGCTCACTGATAGCCACTTACTACTTAAACAATCTGTCACGGTGTGTCTGAGACATGTAGTTATATAATATTACTGGAATCAAAGCTCTCACACAAAGCCACTACAAATAACAAGATAGCACCACACAGTACCACATTAAACTAATTTCATAGCCTAAAAATGAACACATAGGCCTACATATGTTGAGAGTCTTAAAGGTAACTGACCTAAACCACAGATGCCTTCTAAATGTAACTCAAGAAACAAATATCCTCCACAACTTTACAGGCAGCACCCACCATGAAACATATATTTAGGAGCTACACAGACTCAGTCCAAAAGCACATAAGGCAAACTACAGCACCAATATCCTCATCTTAGGTGTCCCATGGTGAGGCACTACTCTCCAGTCTGTGCAAACTGTGGGCCATGGTTAGTTGCCTATCAGGCACATGGATTAGCCACATCACACAAGCACTCAAGTCCCTACACCACAAGCACACATGACAGAGTCATGGTACATGTGAGTCTGAATGACTTGAGATTTATCTCCCTGGATTATATGAAGAGACACATGACAGAGCTCTCAAAATATATGTCTGAGTCTGTAATGAACCTAGCCTTGAGCAGTATTGTACAAGCACCAAGAATGATGCAGCAATACTAACTTTTGGCTTAGATTCTGGTGTCACTCTAACATTCTAATGGGGTAGAATATCTATCTAGCTATATAATCTCCCTCTCTCTCTCTCTCTATATATATATATATATATATATATATATATATATATATATATATATATATATATATATATATAACAGCCTTGAATGAGAAGGTAGAAAGTCTAAACTGCTTTACCATGGATGGCCTGTATCTCTACCTCCAAAGCTTCTTTATATTGTCTAATGCCTAGTAAATCCCCATTGTGGCTTTTTTTGACACAGTCAGTCTTTTAAAACTTCAAAAATACCACATCTAAATCAGGACTTGAAGGAAGTGCTGCTTAATGCTAGCAGTCTAAACAAAAAACTCCACACCCTACAAGCACTACTTTCCCAAGGAAATGTTGATATATGCAACATCACTGGTTCAAGACAGATGAAGCACTCTACCAGTAGAGTCCTTCAGTGCCTAGCACTCATACAGAACCCCTGCTCTAGAAATAGTCACTAAAGGCAGAAGAGTGGAGGTGTCTCCATATTTAAAAAAAAACTCATCTGCAGGTTCGTTAGACAAGATAATGGCTTGGAACTACTCCTTGTCTATCTAATTAAAAACAAAACCTTTTATCACATCCCAACTAATGATAAGACCCTCTTTATATCCCCCTTGCCCCAACCCTCCTACCTAATCAGTATGGAGTCCCTATGTCAACTTCAACTAGCCCACCATTAACTGGTAGAATTATACATCCTCAAGTATGTATGCCTAGAGATTTCTGAACTTCAAGCATACAAACTCCCTGGACCAGTTAGTCCACACCCCAACCAGGGGAGTTAAAATCCTAGTCTTGATCCTTACCAGTATAGGACAGTTCTGCTGTTCATCCATTGTAACCTCATCCCTGGCCAAATCGGACCCCATATCAGTCACAGTCACATTAAGACTGAGACCAAAGGTGTCTTCTAGTGCCCCTGTATTCAGAGATTATGTCAATGCTAATCTACTAAATCTGAGTAATTTCCTGACTAAATTTAAAAGTCATTTCCATCTCAACAATCTGTTTATGCAAAATATTTTAATGCCATGTTTTGTGCGCACATTAATAGTTGCACTGATGCATCTGTTCCCTTCAAAAATAAATATAATTCAAAATTAGAAAATAATCCCAAATTGTGGAACCCTAATATAAACAGGCTCAGTCATATAAGTAAAAAAAAAAAACTTTTTGCAAGCAAAAATAAATCTATCTCTCAAGAAGCTAAAAGTTACTAAATAAAGAGCTCTGCATCCTAATCAAATCAATAAAGTCAGATGTATGATAAAATAGCCACCCAGGTAAAGATAACTACAATGGCTGCTTTAACTGTCTTAGAAAGATCAAAACAATGACCAACACTGATCAAAGCTAAACTTCTACTTTTGGCTTTTCCTGGTTAGGGGTTGCCACAGTGGATCACCTGTCTGCTCATGATTGGCAGTGGAGTTTTATGGTGTTGGGTTGCCAGCCTGGCGCCCAACCTTCCACAGAAGGCACACACATGCACACACCTAGGGTCAAATTATAGTGTCCAATCCACGTAAAGCATGTCTTTGGGATGTGGGAGGAAACCAGAGCACCTGGAGAAAACCCACGTGACCAGAGATAGGACATGCAGACTCCACACAGAAGGCACCCCAACCGAGAATTGAACAAGAGAACCTTTTGTTGTGAAACGGCAATGCTAACCGCTGCAGCACGGTGACCACCGACTGAGCAAAGCTGATAGTAAATTAAATCACATACTTAGACCCAGAGGACATATCCAATTTACAAGCAAACAAATCCAGCTCCAACTTTTCCACCATCTCCTTCCAATATTCTTAGATCAAATACCCACATCTACTTCCACTCCTCAAATCTCCAAAAATCAAGTTCTCAAGGCACTATATAAAGTTAAGAACCCTACATTTATGGGGCTGGGTAACATACCAGGTTGCCTGCTGGCTCACCTGAAATATGAGTTGTCACACACCTTACAGAAGCTATTTAACATTAGCCTCAGAACAGGCTTTCTGCCAGATGAATGGAGAATGACAACTATCCTTCCCTAGTACAAAGGTGGAGTTGCAACAGATCCATAAGCCTGACAAGCCTCACTTGTAAGACTATGGAAAGGATCATTATGGATCTAATAGACTGATATATGGTAGACAGACAGACAGACTGTTAAACCAACCAATTTTCAATTTGTTAATGGTAGGTCCTACTTATTTAACCTGGATGACTTATTCAAAAAAGTTACAGTGGGAAAGGATAAGACCATATTGGTGCACATTGCCTTTCGAAGCATTGCAAAGGTTTTCAACACCATCCCACACTCAGGCTTCATAGATAAACTCTCCCAGCTAAACAAGACTGTTGCACTGGGGATTGTGCAAACATTACAATATTGAGGTAGCTGAAAAAAATGGAAACATGAGTCACAAAGCATTATAGAAAATGATGAAGTTTATATCACATGGGATCACTCATTACCAACAGTTCAAAAATAGATGCGAGAAACCAGATATAGTAGTTCATGGAAAGAAGATAAAAGTAGCATTGATCATTGAAATTGCTACATCCAGTCATACTTAGATATGTTACCAATACATATAACCCCATATGAATTACAGGAGTCATTAGTGGGTGCATTGCAGGTGTTATGAAGTGCACTTCTGGCTAACATCAAAGATAGAAACAATAGTAATTTCATGAACTTTAATCATACCTTGAGTTATGAATAGAGTCCATTCCTGTCTAGTAGAAACCCAAAAGACTTGGAGAAATTAGAAAAGAGAAAAACTAAATGTTATCCCCAGTGTATCTTCACTGATAGCATACTATCTCACAAATAGAACACAGGGAGTAAGGCTAGATAGCTTTACCTCTTGCAAAAGACCTATTACTTGTGGAGTCCCAGGGTTCAGTCCTTGGGGCACTTCTCTTTGACACTTACTTGTCAGAGCTCAAAAGTAATGTTAAGGGATTGTGACTGACCAAGTTTGCAGATGACTGCACACTTGGTGCTGTCATAAACTCCTCCAAGGACACCGTGATCCTACAAGAGAGCCTGTCCCAAACAAGTAGTTGGTGACAAAACTATGGATTGAAACTAAATTTCAAGAAATGTATAATTTTATTCTTTAGCAAGCATGACTCCCTTTATAACTACCACATTGATAATACTCCCCTGAAAATTGATCCAGTAGTTAGAGGTCTAGGGACCTATACTGACAATGAACTGTCCTTTGATCACCATACACCCACTATAATGAAGAAGTCCTTGTTAATTGTACAGCTTATATCCAAGGATATGGAGTCCAGATCCAGAGATTTAATTGTTCCCCTGTACTTGGCCCTCATTAGGACATTCACTCATTATAATGACCCTTTCTGCATGTATCTGTTCAAACACTTGTCACAGCTGAAATGACCACAGTATTTCTTCACTTAAAAAATAAGGGCCTAAATCATAGAAACTAAACAGACCATCCCAAAGCCTTGTCTCTCTCTTCAGGTATCATACATGTTACTGAGAGGTGAGCTCTGCATTATGTATGTAGTCTCAACAGACCCTGTTCTGTCAGACCTATTATACATTCGGAAGTCCAGTGGTATCTCCAAGAAGTCCATCTTGAAGGCTTATCCAATTATTTGGTCTTCTACATCAGTGAGTGGCAGTAATGAACACCAAATTATTTCGGTATAATGTGCATGATTTTCTTTTCTGAAAAATGCGTGTAAATCACTATCAGTCTCCATTACCCTTACAGTGAATGGAAGATGGCAGAGGCCTATCTTTTGTATTTTTCTATGGTGTAACAGATCGGTATGGTATGTTGATCCACGTCTAAGTCCTTTTCAAGTTATTCCCTTTCACAAATTCATTTTAGGTTGCTCATCCAAAGTTTCTGAAGCAAAAGCAAAACTAAGGGAGGGTGGAATAATGGTTAAGGTGTTTGTCTTACAAACACAAGGTGCAGGGTTTGAGTCTCACAAGGGATAATTGGTTAGGCTTAAAAAGGCTTACAAGGGCAGTTAGCTTAGTACTAATCTATGAACTAAGAATTCAGTATGTATTATTCAAGCTTGTTTTTGAAGACCTTTTAGTGTATTTTCATGTCTAACAACAATAGGTAACTGATTTATTGGGATTGTGGCTAATTTGTTAAATGCCTTCTCACTGACCGCATTTCTGAATGCTGTAGACAAATACATTTCAGATCAACAGAAAGACTAGAGCCCAAACAGGTAGCCTGAACACTGGTTTATTATTTAAAATATTCTTAGCGTTTTCGCAACTCACACAGAGAAGCTTCTTCAGAGAACAGTTCAAAAAGGCGCCAAAACTTTTTGAACGTTTAAGTACAAGCAATCAAATTACATCACTTCCTTGTTAAACACCAAGAACCAAAAGAATTAAAAAAATTAATTTAAAATCTAATAATAACCGCAAGTCCTATCTTCCACAAGTGTATAAATAAACATAAAAACTATAAACTATATATACTACAATGAGCAAATATTAAATGTAAAGATATAATTAAATGTTCTTAAAAATATTTAAAGACCTAATAGCTTAGTAATAAATATTTGGATTTAATAAAGCAAAATAATAAGGTTGCCCTAATTATGTACCTATTTAAAAGTATAATAAATACAACAAATAAGAAGTGAAAGTCACCTCAAAAAGGACTTAAGTTTTAGTACTGGTGCTATATTACAACTATCATGTAAACCGGGAGCATTGAAGGCATCTAATTTAAGCTGCCATTCAAGCTCATGGTTCTCAAGTAATAGAGAAAAAGGGCCACCTCGAATAGTTACTGGTGTGTGATCAATCCCCATAAACTGAAAGCTGTGTCCTGGATTGTTCAATACATGTTTAGCCAACGCATTTTCGCATTTGCCATTTTAAATGGCATAGCAATGTTGACATATTTGCTCTCTAAATTTTCTGTCGGTTTTACCGACATAAAAGGCGGAGCAACAGACACAAAATGCAATATAGATAATCGACTTTGTTTCACAATTGATCTTGAATTTAATCTCATATTTTTTCTCCCTAATAGAAAATGTGCTGCCAGTCCGAATTACTTTACACCAATTACAGGAACCACAAGCCAATGTCCCCTTAAATCTACTAAGAGGATTAGGAGCAGGATTCCTTTGTAGTAACTCCTTAATGTTACTTCCTCTTTTGTATACCACTATAGGTTTCATTCCCAGTTTCTCCGCTAAAAGTGGATTGCTAGTAATGAAGAACCAGTTTTTCCAAATAATTTCCAAGATTTGGTTGGAATTATTGTTAAATGTAGTTATGAAACTCAAAGAAAAGGGATTCTTAATAACAGTGGTTCCTGTATCACCTCCTATAGGGGGGCTTAACAGCATTTCAGAATTAGCTGTATTCAATCCAGTAGTTTGTACGGTTGGAATTTCAAGGTTAAGCAAAGGTTTATAAAAGCCATTACTCCTCTTGGTTTCCACCTCAAACACGAACTCTTCAATCATAGCCTGGGGGTACCCACGGTTAATGAAAAGTTCTTTTAAAAATTCACATTCTAAGGTGAAATCAGAAAGTTTACTACACATCTTAACTGCCCTAACTAGTTTTCCTTTGACAATAGCTCTCTTTTGTTTGAATGGGTGGGAACTTGAATAGTGCAGGAAGGAGTTGCAGTATGTGGCCTTCCTGAAAAATGTGGACTGGAGCTTAGAATTAGTTCGATCTTTTATCAATTTTACATCCCAATAATCAATTCTGTCAGTTGAAAAGTTGTATGTAAATTTGAGAAATGGTGTGGTTTCATGAAAGTACTCAACCAATGAGTGTGCTAGTGGTGCTTCCCCTTTAAAAAGGATGAACACATCATCTAAGAAAAGTGTGTAGTAACAAATATGTTCCATCCAATCTGGATTGTTAAAGATATTGTGTTTCTCCCAGTATGACATGAACATGTTCGCTACACTAGCACCACAGGGGCAGCCCATCGCCACCCCCTGTTTTTGAAGGTAGTACTCTTTCTCGAAAGTGAAAAAGTTAGAAGTGAGGACAATGTCCAATAATTCTGTGACAGTATCAATTTCACCTTTTGGTGCCTTAAGTTCACTTAACAGAGAACCTATCCATTGTATGGCTTCCTGATGCGGTATTGAAGTGTACAAATCGACGACATCGATTGTAAGGAAGTTACAAGAACTATTGTAGTTAATACTACTGATGTTAGATAAAAAGGACCAGGAATCTTTGCAGATACTTGGTACAAGTTTAATGTATTTGGAAAGCAAAGAATCTATGAATTTGGAACATGGGTAAGTCATGGAGGATCACCCATCCACTAAAGCTCTCATGGGGGGGGTCCCTGTAGTTCTTGTGGACCTTTGGTATCCCAAACATGACTGGGACTTTTGCTGAAATGATGTCAATATACTTATATGTGTCCACATCTATTCTCCCTGCAAGGTAAAGGTCCCTAAAATAACCTCTCAGCCTATTCAAACAGCTATTCATTTCACTTAATGATAAAATTCTCTAGGCAGGAGAGTCCAACACTAGTAGCATTCTTTCTATATATTGTCCTTTTTCGAAAATGACCAAACCACCCCCTTTGTCTGGTTTTATAACTCTCACTGGTGAATCACATAGATTGTTAAGCGCTACTAGCTGTGCCTTTGTAATATTAAATGTGTTCTTTTTAAACCAGTGAGAAGATTCCATGTGTCTAATATCAAGTTCGCAAATGTTTTCGAACATACACAACCCTATATGTAAGGGGGGGTTAAAAGTACTGGGTAGTTTAAAGCCATTATTTTGGCCATTAGCAACATTGTTAAACAATAGTCTCAAATTAAGTTTCCGGACAAAACATTTAAAGTCTATCAGCAATTTAGCTACATCACATTGTCTTGAAGGAACAAAAGTAATGCCAAGGGACAACAGCTCAATCAGTTCTGGTTCCAGGAGTAGTGAGGAGAAGTTATAGATCTTAAAATCACCTCTATTGTTAAACAAGATGTTAGGTAAATCTGTATTGTGTTCACCATAAACAGAACCATTTACTTGTTCCAATTCCTGTTCTTGCCCTTGTATTGCTGGTTGTTGTGGTTCCCTAAAAAACTTTGATTAGACCTTGTATTAGCATTATTATCATTACAATTCTTTGAGTTGCTGTTATATCTGTCAGGTTTACCATCCTTTTTCCTGTTCCTATTACTCCGCCTAAGCCCCCCTTCCTCTTCTTCAACAGTAGCAACAGCACCAACATTCACTGGTAAAAGATGGTCATTATTATCATCTGTGGCACTATTGGTAATTTCAATGTGTTCCCCTTGTGTGTTAGCCCCTGACAATTTAGGGTAAGCTTTATTCTGTTGGTATGCGGTCCTGTCCCTAAAAAGCTTTTTAGATTTATTAGATTTCGTTTTGGTCAGAAATGCATCAATACTAGAAAAGATACGGTTATAGTCAAACTTAAATCTGAAAAAATCCATATCAAGTTTTATATCACTATCTAACTGATTCATTTCGTTAGTGAGCTTTTCAATATTCATAGAATAGTGCTTAATAATAAGCTCTAGTAATTGTGCGCCTTGTCTTTGAAAAAGCGCTACCAAATCTGACAAAAAATCAGTATCAGGAATCAAACTAGAAGGAGAAAAGTTATTTCTAAGTCCTTTAGGAACAATGTCTTCATTAAGACATTGCTTGAAGTAAGCTGCTTCAAGCTGCAGCTTTCTGAGTTTCAGTACCTTGTTATCAAAAGTTTTACACTCGGTTCTTGGATGACGTGTTCATCCTGTTTAAAGGGGAAGCACCACTAGCACATTCACTGGTTGAGTACCTCAATGAAACTACACCATTTCTCAAGTTTACATACAATCTTTCAACTGACAGAATTGATTATTTGGATGTAAAATTGATAAAAGATCGAACCAATTCTAGGTTTCAGTCCACAATTTTCAGGAAGGCCACATACTGCAACTCCTTTCTGCACTATTCAAGTTCTCACCCATTCAAACAAAAGAGAGCTATTGTCAAAGGACAACTAGTTAGGGCAGTTAGGATGTGTAGTAAACTTTCTGATTTCACCTTAGAATGTGAATTTTTAAAAGAACTTTTCATTAACCGTGGGTACCCCCAGGATATGATTGAAGAGTTAGTTTGTGAGGTGGAAATCAAGAGGAGTAATGGCTTTTATAAACCTTTGCTCAATCTTGAAATTCCAACCCTACAAACTACTGGATTGAATACAGCTAATTCTGAAATGCTGTTAAGCCCTTCTATAGGAGGTGATACAGGAACCACTGTTATTAAGAATCCCTTTTCTTTGAGTTTCATAACTACATTTAACAATAATTCCAACCAAATCTTGGAAATTATTCGGAAAAACTGGTTCTTCATTACTAGCAATCCACTTTTAGTGGAGAAACTGAGAATGAAACCTATAGTGGTATACAAAAGAGGAAGTAACATTAAGGAGTTACTACAAAGGAATCCTGCTCCTAACCCTCTTAGTAGATTTAAGGGGACATTGGCTTGTGGTTCCTGTAATTGGTGTAAAGTAATTCGGACTGGCAGCACATTTTCTATTAGTGAGAAAAAAATATGAGATTAAATTCAAGATCAATTGTGAAACAAATTCGATTATCTATATTGCATTTTGTGTCTGTTGCTCCGCCTTTTATGTCGGTAAAACCGACAGAAAATTTAGAGAGCGAATATGTCAACATTGCTATGAAATTAAAAATGGCAAATGCGAAAATGCGTTGGCTAAACACATATTGAACAATCCAGGACACAGCTTTCAGTTTATGGGGATTGATCACATACCAGTAACTATTCGAGGTGGCCCTTTTTCTCTATTACTTGTGAACCGTGAGCTTGAATGGCAGCTTAAATTAGATGCCTTCAATGCTCCCGGGTTAAATGATAGTTGTAATATAGCACCAGTACTAAAACTTAAGTCCTTTTTGAGGTGACTTTCACTTCTTATTTGTTGTATTTATTATACTTTTAAATAGGTACATAATTAGGGCAACCTTATTATTTTGCTTTATTAAATCCAAATATTTATTACTAAGCTATTAGGTCTTTAAATATTTTTAAGAACATTTAATTATATCTTTACATTTAATATTTGCTCATTGTAGTATATATAGTTTATAGTTTTTATGTTTATTTATACAATTGTGGAAGATAGGACTTGTGCTTATTATAAGATTTTAAATTAATTTTTTTAATTCTTTTGGTTCTTGGTGTTTAACAAGGAAGTGATATAATTTGATTGCTTGTACTTAAACGTTCAAAAAGTTTTGGCGCCTTTTTGAACTGTTCTCTGAAGAAGCTTCTCTGTGTGAGTTTTGAAAACGCTAAGAATATTTTAAATAATAAACCAGCGTTCAGGCTACCTGTTTGGGCTCTAGTCTTTCTGTTGATCTGAAACGTATTTGTCTACAGTTTGTTTTTCCGGTTACTGGCTTTACGCATTTCTGAATGCTGGTCATTTATGATATTGGAATCTGAATGTGATCATCTCAATGTCTTTGACTCAGCTGGCAGGGTTTTGAGAATTTGACAGTATTGTGTTGTACTAATTGCATCCAGAGTTGTGCTAAACACTGTATTTTCACTGACACGAACTGGAAGCCATTTAAATATTTGTATGAGATCATAGTGCTGGGTGTATGTACAAGCAAAGACTACAAAGTGACAGGTATTATTTTCAGCAGATTGTCATAACTGGATATTGTGAGAGGAATGACAGGTAATGAGGGGCAGAACATACACTAGTTTTTGTATCAGCATATTTCTAGCCTAGCTTGTTGTATATCACGTGAGAGCAAATATAAGATTGTGTGGCACAGATTAACTTGACTCACCATTTATTAGCAGTTGATTCTATTTGTTGTTTGAAGGTGAGACTTAGGTTAAACTAGTCCTAAGTATTTCTTCTGGTCCTCTCTGGGTATATAGTTATGTGTGTGTATATATATATATATATATATATATATATATATATATATATATATATATATATATATATATATATATATATATATATATAGATATAGATATATACATATACACATACATATATAGTTATGTATAGTTATAGTTATCTACATCTATCTATATAGATGGATATAGAGCTTTCTATCTATCTATCTATCTATCTATCTATCTATCTATCTATCTATCTATCTATCTATCTTTTTTGCAATTCTTTGATTAAGAAAGGAGGCTGTTTTGTTATTAACTCTTGTGTCCAAAGGTAATATTTCCTTATTTAGATGTTTTAATATTGAGCTGGTTGGCATCAGCACACACATTTAGCTGTTAAGTCAGTTTTTATGAGAGTTCTTGAATGAATTGTTAGAGTTCAGTATGATGTTGTCACTGACATAAAAATAGTTTTAGAGAAGAAAGAGTGCACATGTTAAATCATTTATATAAAAAAATGATAAGGAGAGGGAGTGACACAGTAATCATGTTCTAAATCTTACTTATGTGCCTACATTTGAACTTAATATCCACTAAGTACATAACCATTATGACTGTGGAATGGATCTGTATTTAGTTATTTTTAACCCCTCCCCATCTAAAATTAGAAAGCTGTGTCTTTATTATGTCTGTCTTTTTCTTCCATGATAAGCACTGTCATATATAATATCCCAAATATGCAAAACATTCTCTGACTGATGTCACCTGGGTCTATATCACATCGTCGAACTTGTATAAGTTCGAACAATGTAATATCGAACCCGACAGTCCAAAACCGCACAATAATGAACACACAGAACAGGGATTTTTTTTCCGAGGGAAAAAAAAATCTCTGTTCCCTAACAAAAAAAAAAAAACATAAACCTTAAACTAAAACTAAAGGTCAGGGCTTTGCCCCCCACAGCCCCCAACTTAAATATACAAACTCTGAGATTGTACCACAGTGGAGGAAATAGCAAAGCCCCGAAAATTCCCGACCAATTTTTTTCAATGGGAAAAAAATTGATGTGCCGTGGCTTCACTATTTTTGCATTTCAGACTTTTGGGTTCGATATTACATCATTCGAACTTATACAAGTTTGACGATGTAATATAGACCCATGCCACCTGCATCTCAAATTCTTGCTATGAATTGTTTTGTGACCACCATCACTTCAGGAATAAGGATAATGAATTATTCATTTAGGAGGCATATGAATTAACCACAATATCCATTCTGAAAACTTCATAAAAACTTGGTTCACAGGTTTTACTGCTAAGCGTGCAACCTGCTGACCTTCAAAAAGTTTGACTGACATAACCCTTGGTGTTGTACTCCACTGTATATGTGTGTCTAATATATATGTGTGTGTGTGTGTGTGTGTGTGTGTGTGTGTGTGTGTGTGTGTGTGTGTGTGTGTGTGTGTGTGTGTGTGTCTGTATGTGTGTGTATGTGTGTGAGCGCTTGTGTTATCTATGACTTTTTTGTAGTCATGACTTAATGATATTTAATTTTTGTGGTAGGTTCCCTGATCTAGTGTTCTAGTGTTAGCTCACAAGGGATTATACTCTAGACATATGCTTCCAAATAGATCTGGATCATGGTTTGAACCTTTTAGAAACAAAAAATTATGAAAAAATTATGAAAGTTCCTAAAGCCATTCTGAATAGTTGAAGCTACCTAGCCCTCTATTTTTGTAAGGAATCATTGTAAATCTTTGAGTTGCTTGACACGGCTCAGTTGAAGGCTGCAAAATGCAATATTGGACCTATTAATGGGATTAATCAGTGCTGTATACAATAATACAGTAATCTCCCTGTAAAACATAAATATCCCTTTTACATTTAGGTGTGCTAGTGCTACAGAATACGATTTCCTGACTTTGGTAGATTTACACACTAATCAAAGTTTAAATTGCTGTCCAACATTGTTTCCATATCTGTAAGGATGTTGGCATTTTTTATGATGTGAACATTTATTTTGTAATCATAATGTATGTCCATTTTGCTAACCTGAACATATTGTATTTACTAACATTAAAGTTGTGGAAATGCTATCATGGGTACATCTGTGTATCTATCTATCTATCTATCTATCTATCTATCTATCTATACATATTTGTATACTGTCTTGTGGAAGTTCATCATCTTTTGCTGAGGCAATTATTTTACATAGTTTGCAGTCATCATCATAAATATCTATAACCCATTTCCCACATTTATGTTTGAAGCAGTCCAAAAGGAAGTAGATCCCATACAGACTCCTGTGGTATACAACTGATCATCCCCATTTAGAATATAGAAGTAAACACCAAACACATCTTGTTGCATCCTTTTGCTGAACTAGTGTTACCCCCTTTAGACTTAATTAGCCATCATCGTCATTTAATGCTTCTAATTTGACATCTATTTGCTTTTGTGGAATAGTGTTACATAACTTAGCAAGGTCAAGATAAGCAGCATGCACTGCTAGCTAGTTATTAAGTGCTGCAATTACCCTTTCAAAAATGCCACAAGATTTATATTGAAATATATCACTGTAACAAATTCATACTTATGTAGACCTAGCAAAAATAGGTCTCCTCTGTTGACCTGAATAAGCCACATTATGACTTTCTTTGAAGTTATAAGTCTGTGTTTTAATTTGATGAATGTTTGTTCATAGCTCTGTAAATTTAAATAATTTTGTCACAATGTATTTATCCCTCATTTTCCCACCTTCAGCAGACTTCAAATGACCCATGCTTTTTAGGATAAGATACAGCCCACTCATTCTCCAGTCATAGCAAGAGCACAGCTGCCTGTGTTTTTAGTGACTGGGGTGATATCTTACCAGCTCATTCATTCCCTCTTTGAGAATGTGAGTGAGGTGCTTAATCTTGGCATTCATTTCAAGAACATTTAAACTATTTGGTTATGATTGCAGAGACCAAGTTTAACACCTACGTCTACTGCGAGTTAGAGAACCAGAGAGAAAAATAAAGAAGTACATGAGAGTTAAGCATTTTACAGGTTTGAAAGCTGTAATTTGCATACTTTTGACATATTAATCATTTTATTACATCAGGCTTTACTTATGCCAATGTTGTTGTTGTCTTTCGGCTTTTCCAGGTTAGGGGTCGCCAGAACAGAACTCCGGTCCGCTAGTTATTTGGCAGATTTTCATGAATGCCGAGGTGCCAGCTTGACGTCTAACCTTCAATGAAGGCACGCCCATTTATGCATGTCTTTCGAATGTCCACCCAATCACAGGGAGGACATGCAGACTCCACACAGAAGGTAGTCCCCGGACTCTAGCTGAGAATCGAACAGGAGAACCTCTTGCTGTGAGGCGACAATGCTACCGCTGCACCACCGCAGATGTACTACAAAAAAAAAAGAAAAGAAAAAGTAAAATGAGACTGTGAAAGCACTAAGTGTTTTACTGCTTCAGCAGTTGAAGCACACTTAGCTCCAAAGATAGTTATCAAATGTGAAGTGCATCTCATTCTGCGGCAGTTTAAAAGCTGTAATACACACTGCACATTGTCACAACAATGCAAACAAAACCATGTTGCTCTCTCAAAATGAATCTCAACTTTTAAAGCTGCCTGAGCTTCTCACTGCTGGTCTTTGTTTGCTGCTATTTACAATCTAGTGTGAGACTAGAAATTATAGTGCTGAAAGAAGCTTAACAAAATTTAAGCACCTTCCTTATTTCAGAAAGTTGCTTAATACATCTGTCTTCTACTCAGTTTTGGAAGATAAGCCTGGTGCTGCATGCAAGTACATTTTTCTTCCAGATCACTTGTTAGCTTTCCTATTCTGTTTAGGTTACCAGGATATTTGCACAGAATATCAAATGTCTTCCTTTGGTATATACATTCCATTTCAAAGTCCTAACAAAGCATAATCCACCTGATATAACAGTAGAAATCATACTTTTATCCTTTTTCTTAAGTTATGCTAAGCTATATGCAAAATAAAACTTTAAAGTTATTCCCTGTAAGACCTCCAATCATTCAGACTGATTAGGATACATTTGTAAGGAGTGGGTCTACTACTGGCCATGTTAGAGAGCTGTTTGACTGTTTCTAACTATATTTAAATTCAGTCTTATACTGTTGAGCTTAGCTATTCCTTTCAGACAGTATTTGGCCAAGTATATTTATCTTTTCTGTGGCATTTAATGAAAAACTTAGATTTTCTGATGCCTTCATCACAGCACAAGGGTTATGTACCTTATTCCTATAGTCAGTCCCACTGTGGACCATTAGTACTAGTTTACCAGTATTTCTCTCAATAAATGTTCTAGATGTTTACTGCATGCAGTACAGAGTACTCAAGGAATTAAAAGATGGAAATACAACAAAATATAACGAAAATAAAGGTATCTGTACATAACTGCCTGATTCAGAATACCATGGTTAGGTTGTTAGGTCGCAGACTGTAATATTGTCTACAGCACTGATTTTAAACTATGGCAGCCTCTGTTATGACTAGGTCATACAAATAGTGCAGGAAACGCTCATTTGGGATTCATCTGAAAGCAGGAAGAATAATAATTGCCATCATAAACCATATTTTATTAGAATAACATTTCCATTAGCATCAAATATGATATTTAATAGTAATTAATTTTTCATTTGGGTCACTGTAGGTTTCACTCTTATAATTATGATTAATAGTATTTGGCTAATTAAATATAAAACAAACATTTTAATTTTTAGGTTAAGTAGCTTAGATTAGGAAAGAATATATAGAGGTACACACACATACTTAGAGGTAAATGAGAAAAAGAAAAGACTTGAAGGAGCAGCATTCATTTAGAATTAAGTAGTAAAATTATTTAATTGTACACTCTGGTAAATAATGAGTTAAGTACTATGCAAAGTAGATGAAAGAATCCCTATAATTATTGTTGAATTAGGTAAAACAAATGCTTTTACATTTAGCTTCATTTGAGAATAATTAAATGTAATGGTAAGTACGTATTGTTACAGATGAAGTAGGCAATCAATTAGAAATCCATGCTTATTTTCAGGAATTAAGAGCTAAGAATTAAGCATGGGAATAAGAACAAAACCTCATTACAGTTTAATCTGTACATCTGCTTGAAGATGAATTAGGTAGAATTCATGGATGAATCTCTTTAATTATTTCCTTGTTAGTGAAGACTTGCATATCATTCTTAAAGTAGCCCTAATATTTTACATTATGGAAGCTGTATTTCATAATTATCAGTAATAATTACCTCAATCATGTCATTTTTGGGACAACCTGATTTTAGTTCTTAATGGGCATTTCTCTAAAATTGGTAGTTAGTTAGGTGATTGGTCAGAAAAGTACCATCAGTATCTTACAAAGACGAAATGATGGTTCATATAATATTAGCATACATTGTCTCAAGGAAACTCATCACAGAGAATCATTCATTGGCATCTGTACACACAGTATAAAGTTTGCCTATTTGCTATTTCACTCTTTAGTGTTGTCCCTTATTGCAAGGCTTTTGCAGCCATCATGTGTTACAGTGAGTTAAGTACTTCCTATGAAGAAAGAAGGCATTGTTCCTGTAAATATAGCTGATCTTACTTTGACTTTCACGGTACAATATACAGATTTGTGGGAACAGAGTTTCTGTAATAAATTTAAACATCCATCTAAATACTAGTTCAAGGTACCCTTTTCGGTGGAAATTAGTCATGAATTTGCAAGAATATGACAGATGCTCTCAAAATAATACTGGAAAATCAGAGAAACTCGTGGATTTTCTGAAGTGCATAAAACAGTACAAAAGAACCACTTTGTCACTTATGTAGTAGGCATGAAACTGAGCTATCACTCTGTAATTCCCATCTCAGCCACTCTGATAACATTATTGCAATATTCTTGCAAAAGAATAATCACTGTGGAACAAAACAATATACATCATTAGGAAATGCCATTGTCATGTGAACAAAATGATTTCACAAGATTTCAAGACAACACAAAAATATCAGCATTAGGATTCTTGTAGTTATGGACCATGGCATTCATTTTGTAGTTGGTAGGATGTATGTGATTAATGGAAACCCTTGAACAGTAGGGTACCCATTTTAAATGTTTCCATAAAATAGCTGTGTGGATGACATTGCCAGGGTAGATAACTGAATCTTAGACAATTATAGCTAATATAGGTAATAATGAAATCCTACCCCCAGGCTACATTTTCAGATCAGATAGAAAGATGCAGAAAGGTGGTAGGGTAGCAATCCTCTGCTATGACCTACATAGTCTGTCCTCCCTACAAAGACCGCTACCTAGCTTTCACCCTGCCGAACTACTTATACTAAATTGTCACCTGAACTCCGACAAAAAGTTTGCCATTGCCTCAATTTACATCCTACCAGGCAATAACATTCCTGTCCTCAAAAATATACTTGTATGGCTCACTGCCAACATTTCCTATGAAACTATCATTCGGGGAGATGTTAACATAGACTGGACAAAACTCATGGCTGACTCCCCCAATATGTATATCAATCTTCACAGCTTCAAACAACTCATCACTTCCCCTACCTGTATTAACAAAAATACTGGCACCAGCTCAATCCTTGACTGGATACTCACTACTGACCCTACTCTTTACCACAACCCTTGCACCTTGCCTGACTCCCTCAGTGATCACTTAATAAAACAAAAAAGAGACAAAAAAATGGAAACAAACAGATTTTTTGTATGTTAGCACTTTCGCCAAGTTAAATAACTCAATTTCTTCAGATAAACAGAACAACCATATCGGATACACTTAAATACCAAATACAAAATCACATGAGCAAGAGTAAAAGTCACATGACCAAGCAATGCTAAACTTTTAAAGTGACAGCATTACTTTTCTGAGAAAAAAATTCTGAATGCATATAAAGTCATTTAAAAAACATTTAAAATATCATCAGCCCTTTGAAAAACATTCAGCATCCTCATTTTTTTAAACATACAGAACCAAAATACACAAATAATATAAAATTATAAACTATTCAACAAGTCAACCCCCTCAATTTCAGCACGCAGACTATAGAACACAGATCATTTAATCCTGGTTGATTATAGGCATGTGTTCTAATCTACCAAATTAACTTGAGCTGCTCAAGTCTTAGGGTATGTAAACCTCCTCTTTCATCATACTCAACTTGATCTATCACTCTGAATAAAAATGAGTGGCCTGGCTGATTGATCACATGTTTAGCTAAAGCACTTTCCAGCCTCCCTTTTCTAATATTATACATGTGTGCATACACACACTCTCTTAATTTACGGTCAGTCTTGTCTATGTAAAAACTAGTACAAGACTGGCACTGGGCTAAATACACCACTCTACTGGAATTACAGTTGTACTTGCCCTTGCAAGTATACTTTCTCTTTTTCAGTGTGTATGTTTAACCCACATCCATATGTTTACAATAGGCACAGGCCTCACATTTAAACATACCTTGTTGCCTTGTCAGTCCCAGATTTTTAGATTCTAATAACCCTTTTACATTTTAAGCTCTTCTAAAAATAAATTTAGGGTTAGCACCTAGCTTATTCACTAAGGACCCCTCTGATGCTATTACATTCCAATTCTTAATCAAGACCTGTTTAATGTTGGCAGCATCAATATTATAAGGGGTTATGAAAGTCAAGGGACAGTTTACTATTTCACTTTGTTGGATTATCTTCACTCACTGTACTCCTGTTTACTATCATACATTATCCACCCCCCAAGATAGCTTTGAAATAATGTACATTCCTTTTCATTTGAACTTCATTCACCAGTTCTTCGAGTAAGGCTGCCAGGTAGCCTCTCTTCGAAAACATTTGGACTAATAAGACACATTCAGTCATGAAATCAAAATTAGTAGTGCACATTCTGGCTGCTCTTATGAGCTGTCCCTAAACAACAGATTTTTTCTGATACCGAGGGTGAGCACTAGTAAAGTGCAAAAAGGAGTTTGAATATGTCTCCTTTCTATAGATCTTCACTTTATAACATCTATTCTGTCTATTCTTAGACAAGTCTATGAAAGTCTTATTAGAATTAAAAAAAAAAGCCTTGGTTATCTAAAGAAACTCAGTCTCTCATGCACAAAAGGGACAGTATCTGGAAAACCTGGCAGAAAACCAAATCCCCTACCCTACTACATACCTCCAAAGAGATCAGAAACCTAACAAAAACACATTTATAAGGATAAGAAAAACTTTTGCACTACAGCACAATCCAGGCACCAGCCCAACCCCAAGAAATTCTGGTCCAGCATTAATAATATCCTTCACCCTGGCAACCCCTCTACCCCAACCCCCTTCCTCAATAACAGTCCACTAGAAACTGCCACCCTGCTAAACAACTACTTCACTGACACCATCCAAAAGCTAACTCTCTCAGATCATAACTCCAGTACCCTCAACTCTTCCCTCTCATCTTTCTATATCAACAAAACCCTTTTCTCTCTTAAACCCATTCCCACCTCCTATATCAAATCTCTTCTTTGGAAACTGAAACCTTGCTCCCCATCTTCTGATAAACTACCTCCCATCTTTCTTAAGCTTGCTGCTGATTCCATAGCCTTTCCAATCTCTATACTAATAAATAGATCTATCTAGGAAAGCACAGTTCCTAGCATCTAGAAAGCCTTCTTTACTATCCCACTGCACAAAGGAGGAACTCCACAGACTCCTCTAACTTCCACCCTATAGCCATCCTATCACCTCTTTCAAAAATTCTAGAAAAACGTATCCACTCTCAACACCTTAAATACCTCATACAGGAGAACCTCCTCACCGCTACTCAACATGGTTTTTGGCCTAATCATAGCACTGCTACAGCCCTTTTATCCTTTACTCATACAGTTGCTGAGGCCAGAGACAACCAATTCATATCCTGTCTCTTCTTGGACCTATCCAAAGCATTTGATACAGTATCTCACTCTAAACTACTAACGAAACTAACTGAACTCAGCCTCTCTCCTTCCACCATGCAGCGATTCTCCAGCTACCTATCTGATAGACTACAATCTATGTGTTGGCTCTTTACTTACTCCCCCTTCTTGCCCATAAATGCAGGGGTTCCCCAGGGTTCTAGCCTAGGTCCCCTTCTATTCAACATCTTTACCAATAATCTCCACTCTGCTTGCAAACACTTTACTCTTATCCAATATGCAAATGACTCCACCCTCATCAACTCTTCTAATAACATAGATCATCTCCTCTCCCTCACCCAAAACACATTTAATTCAGTCAAAAAATGGCTCAGTGATAATCAGCTTATCCAAAATACTAAGAAAACTAAACTATTACTCTTCCTTCCTAAATCACTCTCTGACCACAAATCTTCATTTCCATCTCCTCACTTAATAGCACCATTATCAAAGCTAACCCTCACACAAAACCTTTCGGCACCATAATAGATGACCATATTAAATTTGACCAGCATATTCACCTTTTTATCAAAAAAATTCATCAAAAATTGGGACTACTATACTGAAACAAAAAAATTCCTTACTTCAAAAGCTAAACTATCCCTTGCTAGAGCATTACTACTACCTGGCCTCCTCTATGCTGCTCCCATCCTCACAAGCCTACAATCCACATTAATCTCACAGCTTGAACAGACCTATAATGAAATTGCCAGATTTGCAACAAACCAACCTCACAGAACCCACCATTGCATTGCACTAGCACAATAGTAATGGCCTGAACTCCCTCAACAACTTCTTATAACTCAACTTCATATTACTCACTCCTTACAAGCCTACTGCCTCCCTCTCCCTCTCCACTCTAGTCTCCTTCTACACCTCCTCCAGATCACTCAGAAGCTCTTACAAACATCTGCTAGACATACACATACCAAATATAAATATAGATAAACTTCTCTATAACCACAATGTGTCTTCAGCTTTTAACAAACTTCTTTACTCCATTAGAAACACCTCAAATACTTCTCTGTTCAAAAAGGAACTTACATTTTTCCTGTTAAGCTTTAGGATCTGTCCACGCAAGGAGTCTACCTAACCAATTTCCATCCCTTTCAGCCTCACCTCATTGTTTTCATCTCATCTCTCTACCTCCGCTATCAACTTCACAGCCTCTCTTTCTCTTTTTCATACTTCCTTCATATAGTTGCCTTCTCTACTCAGGTTATCTCCCTCCTCAGTATCCACTGCAGATACCACTTCCAAAACAGTGTAATTAGTGTAGGTTTGCAGCTAAATTCTTTGCACTGTATCATATTTTTTATTATCGTCACTGAGATATGTATGTTGTTGTCATAATCGGTTTTGTCACTTTCAACTGTAAAAATTGAGATATTTATGCTGCTGTCATAACCAATTTTGTCACTAACTTTCAACTGTTAAAATTGTTCCTCATGTAAATCTTCATCGTTGTACTATTGCACACTAATTACTTTGTATATAATCTCTCTCTTACTGTGAATTTTGTGTAAATACATTGGAGCTTTTCTCCTTGGGTCTCCACTGAAAATGGGCTTCTAGCTCAGTTGGACTAACCCAGTTAACAAATGTCAAATAAATGTGAAATAAATAAAATAAATAAATAAAAGTAATAGCACAGTGACATGAATAGTTTCTGCAACTGCAGTATTATACTCATTATTTTTTGTAATATACCTAGAAACAGACTAGATACTGAAAATTACAAAAGTAAAATGTGTGCATTTCTGTATTTTGCAGAAAGTCTGAAGTAGTGCCAAAAAAAATTATAGTGAGATTCGGTGAGGTATCTGTTCTTGAGGAACTAATGCAATTGTGTTCAATCTGGCATTTCTTTTATATGACCAAATATTGTAGTTGAGAGAATATATATATATATATATATATATATATATATATATATATATATATAATTATAAGCCAAAATCTGAAAATTGATAGTTAAAGTGCATTGTTTTCAATTCTCATGCATCTGCATTTTACAGCTAATTTTATTTCCAGGAATATTCCTGATTTTAAAGCTTCGAGGTGGTTAAAAACAAAATGAATATTATGACATGTTCTTCATGCCTTAGTTTCACTACTGAAGTTTTTCCTTGTAATCATCTTAGACACCGGCAGGGATTTTACACTCAGTGGCACAGCATTCTGGGCAATCAAAAAGTCATTGCTTCACTCTTCTCTGCATACTGCTGTGAGTACTTTTGGGATCCTTTTATCCTATAATTCACTCAACAGCATGACTGTATCAGCTGCAGTCTTATTTGAGATTATTGCTCTCCCTGACTTCATTTTCCTTACTACTGGTCTTACATCTTCTAGGGTAGACTCTTCTTCCTCTTTTATCATAGGTCGTGTTTGGGGCAATACAACTTTTGTGGGTTTTTCTTTATTCAAACACCACAAGAAAGTACTCCTTCCATCTGTCTTTAATGCCCTGTGGACTGGTGAGCAGGTTGCTTTTGATATCCCTTTGAAGGGCTTCTGATGACTATCTTCTTTATACTTATGTCTTTGCTTTGCAACTTGATAGATTTTCTTTATGCTTTCAGTTGAATCACTTTCCACATGCTGGTAGAGTGCCTCTTATTAGACAAATAGTATTCATTATAAGTCTATCATTCCAACATCTTCCTGCACTCTTTTTTTTTTGCTAACTTTCTAGACCTTTGCATTCCAAAATTAGCTCCATGTATGTACCTTATTTCCAAACCCGTCTCAGCCACATATCTGCTCTATAGTTTTCACACATGCTGTTGTGAGACACTGGTATTCAACTTCCACTCCACTTACTTCTGCTTCTTCCTGAAATATTTCTTGAAATCTTGTGCTTCAACTCCAGTTAACCTCCAGATAATCAGCTTAGTTTCTGGTGACCTTAGTGCCTTCTCTTACCACTTGCAGCTGATTCTGACCACCAGAAATTTAGTCTGTGGGATGACTGTTTTGCTGAGGATGACCTTGCAATCACTGATTCAACCCCAATGCCCTTTCCTTACTAGAAAGAAGTCTACATGAGTTGCAAGTTGGCCACTCTTATGTGCAGTCTTGCAACATTCCTTCTTGCTGACTCATGTCTCTACACAGTTTGTACCACATGAATGGAAGTCTGCAGTGGTTATCCCTCTTCACAAGTGTGGACCATCAATTGACTATAGAAACTACAAATCCATTATTCTGACTAGTCTAATATGTAAAGCCATGGAACAAATTATCATTGACATGATCAGCAAAGACATAGGCGACCTTTAGACACTGGACCCCACACAGTTTGACTTTGTCAAGGGAAGGTCATGCCCGCTTTACCTGTTAGACTTCTTTGAGAGGGTCACCAAGGCAATGGATGAGGGGAAAATGGTCCATGCTACCCACTGAGACCTGGCTAATGTGTCTGATACTATATCCCATTCAGGCACTATTAGCAATCTCAATGAACTGGGCATAAATCCCGCCATAACTCACTGGATTGCCACTTGGGTCATAGATAGGAACCAGGAGGTCAGAAATGGTGAGCCCACCTCCACTAAGAGACCAGTCACCAGTGGGTACCTCAGGGATCAATGCTGGGCCTGCTCCTGTTTTGCATCTACTTTTTGAAGGTCAAGACTAAAGACAATGGCCTTTGACTGACAAAGTTGCAGATGATTGCAAATTTGGAGCTATCACAGTGTCTCCCATGACATTAATGCCTTGCAAGAGAGTTGTACCACAGAGAAATGACTGGTGCCAATAGATTAAAACTCAATGCTAAAAAGTACATTATGGTGCCTTTATGGAAAATGGCCACCCAATCCAATTACTCCATAGATAAGACACTCTCTAAGAGCTGACCCAGTAGTATGGTATCTGAGAAAATATGTAGACAGTAATATGGCTTTTGACCAACACATGGCAGAGGTAGCAAAAAAATCATTCAGTATCGCCCAATTTATAAATAAAGGCATGGCTTCTAAGTCCAAGCAAGGTACGGTGCCACTTTATTTGGCCATCATCAAACCCATCATTGAATACAATGCCCCCTTCAGCATGTACCTGACCAGGCATATGCAACAGTTGGAATGCCCACAAAGGGTCCTCTCCAAAAATATCCAGGGGATAAACACCTTACGCAATATGGATAATCTTAAAGCCCTATCTCTATACTCAGTCTCCTACAGGTTACTGAGAGGTGATCTATGCCTGGCATACAAGAAATCCTTATATCCCTTATATCCAGCTCTGATGGACCTTTTGTACAGCCATAAAAGAAACAGCACTATAACCACTAGATCCAAGGATTTAAATTTTACTTGTGACATAAATACGATATGTTGGTGAGACAGATATGTGTCTCACAGGATGCCCCACACTCGAGAATAGGCTGCATAAGCATGTGAAACAAAGTCCATCACTAACCCTATTCAAAAATAACCTTGAACATTGGATGGGTAATTGGAAATTCACCCTCACTCTGGCTTATATGTCTCTGACAGACAGAAGCAGGCAGTAAATATATCCTAGGTAACATACTCTCCCACCTCACAAAACCTTTAGCAACTACCGGACATACCCCTCCAAATTGATGCCCATGTTACAAAGGGACACAATTAGTTTGAGTTACATGTCTAGGTTTATAAAGGCCTTAGTGGTCATTAGCCTAGTATATATAGCTATTCACAGATGAACCTATATGTCACCATAAAACCATTTGCCAGACACAAGGCTAGAATACTTTCTCCATTTTATTGCTATTGCTCCACCTATGTGGACCCAGACAGTCCTCATATCCTTTACTGTCTGACACAATATTTGCATTGAGGTCCCCCATTGCCAAAATAAAGTCATGTTGTCCTGCTTTATCTAGTAGGTCTTACAACTGCTTCCTGAATGCACTGTTTTCCTCACCATCACAGTCCTACTATGGTGCATGTGAATAGTGCCATGTTTTATACTGACTACTGCCATGGGTCTGTTACTACTTCTAATGTCCTTCTCTGCATTCAGAAGACTTTCCCACAACATGTCTAATCATTCCTCCTGTGCAACAGTCTCTGTATCCAAAAGCTTGGATCCTGAATACACAGGATATCCGGCCTCCTCTTTACCATCATGGCATCCATTTCCAAGCTGCTAGTAACTTTCAAAGTGAATTAAGTTAAGTGAGTAATATTTAAAATATTATTTGACGTGGATCATTGTTCCTCAGTATTTTTGGCTTTGCCCCTGAAAAACCAACACATACACTGAGTGTGGAAAGCCTTTGTTCAAGTTTGGATTAATGAGTGATTTTATGTCCAGCTTTTCTTCAATAACTCTATCTCAGGAATCTCAAGCTGGATAAATGGACACATGCTATCCAGTAGTTTATTTACACTGACTTGTTGAGCTTTATGGCAATTGCACATTACAAATAGAGACTCATAAATGTGCTGTTGCCCATAACTCCATTCAGTTTTGACAAGTTTGAGATGGAAACACCCAGTATGTTTTTGGGATGTGGAAGGAACAACACAGAGACACAGGGATAACATGCAAACTATCAACAAGCACTACTATGTAAGTCCAGATCAAACCTTGTATTTTGTGCATGGGAGGTAAAAATGTTAACTATTATGACAACTTTGAATCTCACCAAGTGTGTCAAAATACATGGTCATCAGATAAGATTTGCACTTTTCTCCAAGATGTGGCAATCACAAAAATAATTTTATTAATTATAAGGGTAGTTGGTGACTGTTCCAATATTAAGAATGTAGAGGTTTACATTTCCACAGAAAAAAGGCAAATTGCATTGCTTTCAGTCAGCACAATCTTTGCAAAAATGAGGTTTGATGGGCTGACATGAATATTGTGCTGTGGCACACTGGCTCTTTCAGGATGTACAACGTCATATTTTTATAAATACCCTATGTTTGTAACCTACTTCTGCAGCCAAACTTTCCAGTAATTCACTGCTATGACATGAATATGTATATTTTGTCACCCTGAGTGAGCATGATGCTCAATTTTTTTTAGTTAAGAATCAGGGGAAAAGGTAATATTAATGAGGAATAATGACCCCAAATCAGAGACAATTTTAAATATTTCTCTAATTCACTTAGGGGGTAATTCAATAAACCCTACATGGAGTGATTCTCTGTATAGGAATATGTTAAGGCTTGAACAAGGAACATGGCTGCAGAGCAAACCAGGAAGCAAGGCTGGGGGCATGCATGAGCTTCTTGACACTGTGCAGACATGAAGGTGTCTGCAGAATGCAAATCACCTCATCTGCTGGTGAAAGCCATGCAAATGAGGTGATTTTGAAATTCAGGAAGCATAAAGCCACCCGTGTAGGTGCTGTGTAAGGTTGAAAAATGTACACGGTTAGAAACCCTGTACCAGAGCATAAAATTTAAACAGGGGCTGTAACAGCCCAAATAAAAGGTTGTATAATGTCCAGTAGGCATGCAAATGAAAAAAACTATGGATAGTGATTTAAAAAAGTAACGCAATATATAAAAAAAAATAAACCTTTTTTTTAATATATATGCCACATTTAAGCTGCAAGTGGTGATGCGCAAATATGCTAATTTGAAAAAAAAATAATTAAGCTATGCAAAGTTATTGCATTATAGTGGCCAGAATGAAGATTCATACAATCGCAGGTTATAGTGCTAAGGATATAGGCCATGATGTAGTGCAGTATCCAGGGTATAAGCATTTGTATACTGTATGTAAATGAGCAAGTTTACTGAATAGCAAAATGAGGCAACTGTGTCTGCAGGTACTGACTGTGTAAGGGCTAGACCTGTGGTAGTGTAGGCAGAAGAGACAGCTGACATGAAAAAGGGGTGTGCAATGGCATGTATAAGCAGATTGGAGTTTAGTAGCACCTGTTGGTGCTCAGCTAAGCACAGCTAAGCAGGGGTGTGTGTCTGATGCTGCTAGGCTGTGCTTAGCCCCACGGCACATATATTAGCTCGTTAAAGAAAAGCTAAGCATGACATTGTACAGGAGAGGGCCCTTTCTGCTCAGCAATGTTTACACTAGCTCTCCTGGTCTGAATATGCAGCACACCAATATAAAGTATGCATACACTCTTCAGTCTGATGTTTCCTACATACTCTGCACCATTGGAGTACACACTTGGGAAATTTAACAGACAAAATGATAGGGGCTGCTGCTGCTCAGCTACATCTGTATGCACTACAGGCTGAGGTCAGTGATGATGATGATGATGATTCTGACAATAGGTCCAAACTCAGGAGGAGAAGAGTGCTCAGGCCTAGGATAACCTTTTAGGGGCTACATAAGCTGGAGATAGTAGAGTGCTACAGGGTGGACAGGGACATACTACAGCAATGCACTGAGCTCTGCCGCCCTCATCTCAGACCCATAGTCAACAGAAGGGAACCCATCCTAGTGGAAACAAAGGTATGTGTAGCCTTAAGAATACTAGTTACAGGTAGTTTTCAAAGACCTACTGGGGATATCATGGGGATCTCACAGGCATCTGAGTCTAGGGTACTCCGCCAGTTCCTGGATGTCATGCTAACACATGCCACTGAGTACATTTATTTCCCCAACACCCCTGAGGAGAGTACAAGCAATATGCATCTCTTCCACCATGTAGCACAATACCCAGAGGTACTGGGTACCATAGATTGCACTCATGTGCACATCAAAGCACCACCCAGTGAGGAGGGTAGAGTCTATGTCAACAGCAAGGGGTATCACACCATTAACTGCCAGGTCATGTGCAATGCCCAGGACATTATCATCAATGTGTGTGCTGGCAGCCTTGGCAGTTATCACAACTCCCACATCTGGCATGCATCACAGCTGTACCAGGCATTTGCAGGGGGAGGCATCCCATACGGCCATCTAGTGGGAGATGCTGGTTATGCACTGGAAATGTGGATGATGACATCCATCAGAAATGCACACACCAACTGAAGTACACCATAATGAGGCACATGCACAAACTAGGAACATTATAGAGTGTGTGTTTGGGCTGCTCAAGTCATGGTTCCACTGCTTTGATATATCTGGTGGAGCCCTGCAGTACTCTCCAGCCACATGTGCACACATGCTCATAGTATCTGCCATGTTACATGATATGATCCTGTGGAAACAGCTGAGGCAGGAACATCACAGAGAAAGGAGACACAGCCTCCTAGCATTTCCAAGGTCCCCACAGGCACAGGAGGGCTTGGAGGAGGAACCCCCTGAGCATGTCTCTGTAGGCAGACAAGGGCATGCCCAGTACACCCTGGTCTTGCAAACAGGCAACACATAGCACATACACTGACAACCTAGAGATCCAGGGACTGACACCTCACTCTGACTCACATACACACAGTAAAATGGATGCCAACCACATCACACTTCCTATACCTTACCATGTCTAGGCTATGTACTGCATGCATCTGACAGAGTCAGACCTAATGCACTGTCCTCTCAACTGCTGCTGGCACAAGGTAAGCCACTCATCTTTACAGCAAATGAATGGGGTAGTAGACTGTGGTAGCATATGTATGGCATTGCTAAATGTATGCAAGGGAATGGAGTGGTCTACTGAGCTAGCAGCAGACAACGGACAACTATGTGGGACAACAGGAACTTTCTGCAAAATATTGGCTACCCCATAATATGCAGTAGGCCCCAAGCCAGCAAAATCCACTGCACTATGTGAGGCACTTACAAACAGCAGGGTCATAGGACAGATGCATGGATGTCATTGTTGAAGTCATATACATACCTCTAAACTTCTAACAACAAGAAATCTGCACAAAGCCATAAAGAAATGTGGCACAAAGGCTCAAAAACAGGGACAAGTGTTAAATGTTGCTGTTACAAACATAGAAAGTTGATAGAATAACAGGTGTTGAAGTAGCATGCTTTCTCTGAAGGGTAAGAAGTCTGAAACTCAAATGTCTGTCATTACTTTCTAACTTCAGTCCTCAATGATTTGACAGTAATTTTCTAGACAACCACAAATTTATGAAAAATGGACCCAAAATGTG